>NC_056444.1:49100757-49105757 GCF_018296145.1 Oncorhynchus tshawytscha | reverse complement strand
AACTGTGTGACCTTAGACAAGTGTGTGCCTTTCCAAATCTTGTCAATCAATTGAATTTACCACAGGTTGACTCCAATCAAGTTGTAAAAACATCTCAAGGATGATAATTGAAAACAGGATGCACCTGAGTTAAATTTCAAGTCTCATAGCAAAGGGTGAATACTCATGTAAATAAGGTATTTCTGTTTCTTTTTTTTTAAATAAATGAGCAAAAATGTCTAAAAACATGTTTTTCTTTGTCATTATGGGGTATTGTGTGTAGATTGCTGAGGAACATATTTTTGAAGTCAATTTTAGAATAGGGCTGTAACTTAATTAACAAATAGTGGAACATTTCAAGCTGTCTGAATACTTTCCAAAGGCACTGTATATCTACAGAAACAAGACAGATCGTGCTTCTGTTTCCTGTTTGAGTGTTTGTTTAATAGCCTACTGATTCCAGGAGAACCAAGCCTCATGCAACCACAACATAAACACATTCGGCTGGTTTTGATCTTTGCTATACTGTAATGAAGACTTTACACTTTTTCCTTTAGAACAGCCTCTCTGGTATTGTTTATAATCTATGTAGTGTTATTTACACGGTTCCAAATTGTCATAAAAAGCATAGACTATTTATAAAAAATAATAACCCTCCTTTTTCTTGATCTCCTTATTGTTCTTATTACTATTATTGTTATGATCATCATTATTATAGTAATAAGTCATGTCACTATCATTAGTAGGCTTAGTATAGGAGCCTTGTATAACCACCATCGAGCTGTAGGCCAGACTAAGCATCCTGTTTAGTCTGAATAGCGGAACTTACTTAGGCCTATATTTCAAAACGTATAAAGGCTACAGTACTGTATCAATCAATCATTCATTTATTAATATCATCACACAGCATACCCGTCGCTCACGATTTGACATGCATTCAAACATTTTAGTTTTAAATAAAATAACAAAGTGACCCTTGAAAAATTAGCACAAACAAAAAATAAACCGTTCCATGTTGGAAATTGCATTCATGAATGAATGCGACTGGTTTTAGTCTTTGCTG
Source organism: Oncorhynchus tshawytscha (assembly GCF_018296145.1). NCBI lineage: Eukaryota > Metazoa > Chordata > Actinopteri > Salmoniformes > Salmonidae > Oncorhynchus > Oncorhynchus tshawytscha. The sequence continues at coordinate 49,104,715 of NC_056444.1, read as the reverse complement.
TAAATAAAGGCAAAAAGGCAAAAACAAATCAAATGTTACAACAGACTCTCTGGTATTTACATTGTTCCAAAAGGCCAGAGAAATGATATTGGAATCTAACGGCACCTGTTTGGCACACAATATGTACGCAGTGCTGGCTCCTTACCTTCTTTTTCTAGATCTCCAGTATTTTCCACAACTAGTCAAATTTATTCCACAGATCTGACTCCCCCTTTACCTCCTGAGCAACCAGTAAACATTCCCCCGTTTCGAGTTTATTTGTCACATCCCCTGAATTCTTCCAGATCAGGTATTCCCAAAATGGGGTAAGCAATGCCGTCTGGGTACACCAAATAAACATACAAAAAACAGTCCATTTATATTTTCCAACGGGGCCATACATTTGGGTGAGTTTTTCTTCTTGCCTGAGTAGCCTCGTTTCACTGCCAAAAAATAAAATTAAACCATCTAGTGTTCATCGAAATAACAACACAATGTCAAATACAGGTAGCCTAGTTAAATAATTAACATCCAATCACATTAACCGTTACTCGTCACGGGAATTCCACTAATGGTACGTATGTAGCCAAACATAGCTGCTGCTCATTCCATTTGCTCGAAAATGGATAAATGGTTAAAAAAAAAGTAAGGCCCTTAGAGACACATAACAGCTCTACTGTCACGCCCTGACCATAGTAAGCTGTTTATTCTCTGTGTTGGTTGGGGCAAGAGGCAGCCCCAGAAAAATGGGGGGGGGCACATGGGGAAATTGGCGGAGTCAGGGTTTAGACCTGAGCCAACTCCCCGTGCTTACCGTGGGGAGCGTGTGACCGGTCAGGCACCGTGCTATGCGGCGATGCGTACTGTGGCTCCAGTGCGCATTCACAGCCTGGTGCGCTCTGTTCCAGCTTCCCACAGTTGCCGTGCTAGAGTGGGCATTCAGCCAGGGCGGATTGTGCCGGCTCAACGCTCCTGGTCTCCAGTACGTCTCCTCGGTCCAGGATATCCTGTGCCAGCTTCCCGCACTTGCCGGGCTGGAGTGAGTGATCCAGTCAGGAAGGGTTGTGCCAGCTCTGCGCTCTAGACCTCCAGTGTGCCTCCACAGTCCAGTGCGTCCTGTGCCTCCTCCCCGCACTCGCCCTGAGGTGCGTGTCATCAGCCCGGTGCCACCTGTACGGGTCCCACACATTAGGCCTTCAGTGCGCCTCCACAGTCCAGACGTCCAGTGCCTCTTCCTTGCACTCGCCCTGAGGTGCGTGTCATCAGCCTGGTGTTACCTGTACCTGTCCCACGCATCAGGCCTCCAGTGCACCTCAACAGTCCAGTACGTCCTGTGCCTCCTCCCCGCACTCGCCCTGAGGTGCGTGTCACCAGCCCGGTACCACCAGTGCCGGCACCACGCATCAGGCCTCCAGTGCGCCTCCACAGTCCAGAGCTTCCGGCGACAGTTCCCAGTCCAGAGCTTCCGGTGACTGTTTCCAGTCCAGAGCTTCCGGCGACGTTTCACAGTCCGGAACCTCCAGCGATGGTCCACAGTCCGGAACCTCCTGAGAGGGTCTACTTCCTGAGACAGTCTACAGTCCGGAACCTCCTGATACGGTCTACTGTCCGGAACCTCCTGAGATGGTCTACAGTTGGCGGTCCGGAGCCTCCAGCGACGGTCTATGGTCCGGTTCCTCCAGCAACGATCCACGGTCTGGAGCCTCCGGCGACTATCCACGGTCGTCTAGATGAAATGTACTTCTATGGTGGCCTGATATGGTTCCCAATCAGAGGCAGCTGTTTATCATTGTCTCTCATTGGGAATCATATTTAGGTAGTCATTTCCCATTGTTATTCGTGGGATCTTGTCTACATTTAGTTGCCTGAGTGCACACCAGTAGCGTCACGTTTCGTTTGTGCTTTATTGTTTTTGTTTATTGAGTTTCGATTTATAAAAAATATGTGGAACTCTACTCATGCTGCACCTTGGTCTACTCATTACGACGAGCGTGACATCTACTGGTAGTACTGCTACTACCAGCAGTACTACACCTGCACCTATCGACGACACAAGTTGTTCTGCTTCCACGAACACATCCAATGCTAGCATCAGTAATTCTACATTTGTTGTTAGCCCAGCTAGCATGGACACTGACAGTTGTGAATCTGATGCAGCCAAAGAGCTACTGCCACCTTACCCAGGAAAACACCGAACAACAGACAGGGACGTTGGACCATCGAAAAGGTGCAAATATGATGAGAACTACATTGATTTGGGGTTCACTTATATTGGGAGTAGTGCCTTTCCTCAGCCACGGTGTGTTAAATTTGCAAAAGTACTATCTCACAACTTCATGAAACCTTCACTCTTGCGCAGACATTTAGAAACCAAAAATATATAAAAAATAAGCCACGGGAGTTTTTTGAGCGAGAATTAAGATGACTTTCTAGTAGTAAGACATGTATAAAAGCAACAGATACCATGAATAAGAAGGGGCTAGAATCGTCTTATATGGAGAGCTACCGAGTGGCTAGGACAGGCAAGCCCCATACTATTGTGGAGGACTTCATTCTTCCTGCTGCCGCGGATATGGCTGGGACAATGCTGTGGGAAAAGGCTAAAAAAACTATACAGACAATTACTTCATCAAACAACACTGTCTCATGACACATCAGTGACATGGCAGGAGATGTTTTGAAACATTTACTGCTTCGCATACAAGCCAGTGAATTATATGTGTTACAGCTCTTGGTATTTGTCCATTACATTTATGGGGGGTCAATTAAGGAAGACATCCTCTTCTGTAAACCACTGCAAACCAGGACAACAGGAGAGGATATTTTTTAAGTGCTGGACAGCTTTGTGACATCAAATGGACTTTTGGGGGTCAAGATGTTTTGCTATCTGTACTGATGGCACAAAAGCCATAACAAGGAGACATAGTGGAGTGGTAACGCGCATACAAGCAGTTGCTCCCGACGCAACTTGGGTACACTGCAGCATCCACTGAGAGGTTCTTGCTGGTTATGGGAAAATGGTTAACTTTGTTAAAGTAAGGCCCCTGAACTCTCGTGTATTTTCTGCACCACGCAATGATATGGGCAGCGACCATGTAACGCTTTTACAACATACAGAAGTGTGCTGGTTATCAAGGGGCAAAGTATTGACATGTTTTTTTGAGAGACGAGCTTAAAGTTTCACTTGTCTGACCTCTTGCATGATGATGAGTTTCTCACACGACTGGCCTATCTGGGTGATGTTTTTTCTCACCTGAATGATCTGAATCTAGGATTACTGGGACTCTCCGCAACTATATTCAATGTGCGGGACAATATTGAGGCTATGATTAAGAAGCTATTTTCTGTCTGCATTAATTAACAAGGACAACACACAGGTCTTTCCATCATTGTATGATTTTTGTTGAGTGCAAATCAAGCTTATGGACAATGTCAAATGTGAAATAGCTAAGCACCCGAGTGAGTTGGGTGCGCAAATACGCAGGTTCTTTCCCAAAACGGATGACACAAACAACTGGATTCATTATCCCTTTCATGCCCTGCCTCCAGTCCACTTACCGATATCTGAACAAGAGAGCCTCATCGAAATTGCAACAACAAGTTCTGCAAATTTTTTATTTAATCAGAAGCCACTGCCAGATTTCTGGATTGGGCTGCGCTCAGAGTATCCTGCCTTGGCAAATCGCGCTGTTAAGACACTGATGCCCTTTGCAACGACGTACCCATGTGAGAGTGGATTCTCGGCCCTCATTAGCATGAAAACTAAATACAGGCACAGACTGTGTGGAAAATGATTTAAGACTGAGACTCTCTCCAATACACGCCAACATTGCAGAGGTATGTGCATCCTTTCAAGCACACCCTTCTCATTAACCTGTGGTGAGTTAGTCACAATTTTCGATGAAAAAATAAGGTTTTACAGGGGTACGGGACTATAAAAAGTTTGGGAACCACAGTTAGAGATTAATGAATATGAAAG